>NC_090651.1:359068638-359093638 GCF_040937935.1 Hyperolius riggenbachi | reverse complement strand
ATCAGGAAGTGCGGCTGCACAGTCTGCCCAGGCGTGCGTGAGCCAGAACGGCTCTTACAGACTAAGGAGGTGTGTCTAACTCTAGACCGTCCTCCTGGGAGCCAGGCTCATTCCCTCTCCTAGGGTATTTTAGGCCAGGCGAGGCAGTTGCTCGCTGGCCTTGATACTAATCAGTTCGCTGGTTCTTGGCCTAGCTAGCTACTTTGTGGGAGCTATAGTGATATATTGTGCTCAGCACAACATATATATACTCCAGTCAGTCAGTGTTATTTGATATATATATATATATTAAAATTTTCTTGTAATATTCTAGTAATATATTGAAGTAATATTTGAAGTAACATCTATTGTATTTATTATCTGTGTACCGACTTTTGCTACATCCTGACCTCGCCTCTGTCTAGTCCTTCTGTACCACTGCCATCTGATTATGTTACCGACTCAGCCTGACCCTGACTCTGTCTAATCCTTGTAACACGACTGACATCTGATACACGTGTATGACCCTGCTCGAATTGACTACGATTTTACTTAACAATTTTGTACCTTGATATCTACAACTTGTGCACAAGTTCTGACTGGTTCAAAGACTACTTATTGTACTACTACTGTGTATTATCAGTTCAGTATCTCGTCACGCACCAGCGTGATTACCAGTTTCCCAAAAGGCCATTTAACCTGGCGTTACAGTAAAATCGCCAGGGTGGCGTGCAAACAGTTTTTTTTTTAAATTCCTGAATCATTGTAGCTAACTTTCAGTTAGCTACATGATTCACCACTAGAGGGCGCATCTGCCCATCTAGTTCGATCGCCGCCGGCTTTTACAGCAAGCAGAAAATCCCGTTGTAAATGGGATTTTCTGCTTGGCTTCCCTCGTCGCCATGGTGATGATCGGAATGTCATCGACGTCATCCATGTCATGGCGTCAGGGGGTGTCTGATCCAGCCCCATAACGCAGCCTGGCACTGATTGGCCAGGCTGTGCAAGGGGTCTGGGCGGGGGGGGCTCCCTTACCCCGCTGTTAGCGGTGAATCGCCGCAGTGCGGCAGCGATCGGACCCCACACGCTAGCTGCTAGCTGTGTGTATGAAAAAAAAATGGCAAAATCGGCCCACAGGGGCTGGAGATATCCACTTCAGCGGTAATGGACGAGCTGAGCTCATCATTACCGCTAAAGTGTTTTTTGTTTTTTTTTAAATCAGCTTTTATTAAAACATTAAAGAGTAACTGTCAGGCTGCAAATGCTAATTAAACCTCTATTCTCCTGTGTTAAACAGTTTAGAAGCAAGCCAAAAAGGCAATACTGAAGTTAAAAATCTCTCTTACTTTTGATGTGTGCTGACAGCAAGGCTCTGTATTCCTAAGCTCTTAAAAGGACGAGAGGCCGCATAACATACAGCAAAGCATTCTGGGGCCCTCCCCTCGGCTGCTAGTGAGAAGTTACAGGGTCAAGTTACAACAGCATGTAACTCAGTCCAGCGCACAGCACTGATAAATCTCCGGGCAGAGTACACTGCAGGAGTCCGCTATTGTTCCTAGCCACATGGCTAATTAATATTCACTGCACAGTAGTGTTATTCAGTACGAGCTTTTCTGTGAGTGGAATCATCAGGAAGCAGGCAGGACATGACGACACATTTGGCTTCATAGGAGACAGACAAACATGGAACCTGCCATGAGCTGTCAGGAGCATCAATCTCTGCATATACTATATCAAAATTCAGTGAAATCCAAACGTGGACAGTGAAATGCATATGTACTGTAAGTACAGCCAATATTTAGCTACTGATATATGTGTTTATTTTCTCTGAGACCCTATACCTAACAGCTCCTCTTTAAAGCTGAAAAATGGAACAAAAAGTATTTTTGATGCAGCAATGCGTCACCAACCAGCACACGATACAAATTACGGATATTAGCAATGAAAAAACAAACAAACCTCTATGCATAAATTACAGCATTAGAATGTGCAGAACAATAAACCCACCAAGCACCCAGATACTTTGTAAATTATTGAAACCTTCACATTAAAATACAAGGACTTAAGATGTGGGACCAAATAATCTGTTACGAATCAGCTCAAAGTCAGCCAACCCAGATGTATCAAGCCATGAACCCCAAATTTTTTCAAATTTATGAGAAGCATCTCTGTGGGTGTAAATTAATGTTTCCATTTTTAGGTAGTTACTCATCTGTAAAAGCCAATCCTCAATTGTAGGAGGTGATGGCTGTTTCCACATGAATAAAATTAGTTTTCTAGCTTGAATCAGCGCTCTTTGAATCAATAGCTGAATATGGTCTGCCAAATTTGTTCCAGATACCAAGCCCAGGACACAGCTCTGAGCCGTTCATGGAATGTTAGAGCCCGTTACCACATCTAGAGTATCAAACACTCCTTTCCAATATCTATGTAGTTTAGGACATTTCCATAGCATATGAAGTAAGTCACCATGGTCCCTACAGCATCTAGCACAAATAGGATCTGAGCGCAAACCCATGTCATATAATCTCTTAGGAGTCAAACAGTTCCTGTGTATAATATTTAATTTTGACAGCTTTTAAATTGCATTTGTAGAAATCAAAGGAACTGACTGAAGGATATCTCTCCAATCCTCTTCACTTAAATCTCCCAGATCCTTTCTCCACCCAGTCAAACATTTAAGTGGAAATTTCTTAAGAAAAAAGGACAATACAAAAGCATAACAGGATGATATGAACCCACTTCTGGATGTAGACTGACTTATCATATTAAATATAGGAGTGGGGGAAAGTTGTAAATTAACAGACAGTTTTGGGTGATTGAGAGCATGGGATAACTGAGCGTAATGAAAAAAACAAGAGGGGGGACTTAGGAGTTTCCAGTAGAGTAGCAATGGTGTCAATGGGGTGGAGTTGACCTTGATCCAAAATCTTGGAAAGTAAATTAATTTCCTTCCCAGCCCAATTTTTCAGGAACGAAAGCTCTTTTAAATCAAGTAGCCTATTATTATTATAAAGTGGAGAAAAAGAAGTCAAACCCTCAACATTCTGCATGTCTCTAAGTCTATCCCATATTTTTTGCATAAGATTTAGAGTTTCTGCTTTGAAACTCAGAGATTTTGTTGCTTGTGCTTCTAAGGACAAATAGATGGATGCTGAACCCAGGATTTCATTAAGTAGCAATCTGGAGGAGTCCAACAGATCTGTTTCGTGCCAACCTACTAGATGTTAAGCCTGTGCTGCTAGATAGTAAACCCAGGCATTAGGAACAGCCAAACCCCCCTCATCTTTGGGATATTGGAGATATTGTAATTTAATTTTAACTCTACCATTTCCCCAAATGAAGTCTCTAAATATTTTATCAATAGTTTTAAAAAGTTTTAGATGGAGCCATATAGGAGCATTGTGTAGGACATAAAGTAGTTGGGGCATTGTGACCATTTTAAGTAAATTAATTCTTGCTACTGGGGGTAGTGGAAGTTTAGCCCAAGATTTAATTTTATGCCTTATTTTCGCCAGTATAGGGGTAATATTAAGCGTTTCAAAAGAACCTATATCAGGGGCAATGACTATACCCAAATATTTAAAAGAGGAGACTATTTGAATATCTGAGCAACAATCCGGCAGCAAAGGGGTCTGTCTATCGAGAGGAAGTAGACAAAACTTGTTCCAATTAACTACTAGGCCAGAAACGTGTCCAAATTTAGATACAGCATCCATGGTTGCTATAAGTGAGGGACCTAAATCTTGAAGAAACAGAAGTGTGTCATCAGCATATAATGCTACTTTCTCCTCCAGTTTACCAAACCGAAACCCCTTTATATCTGAACTACATAGTTACATAGTTACATAGTTATTTTGGTTGAAAAAAGACATACGTCCATCAAGTTCAACCAGTATAAAGTACAACACCAGCCTGCTCCCTCACATATCCCTGTTGATCCAGAGGAAGGCGAAAAAACCCTTACAAGGCATGGTCCAATTAGCCCCTAAAGGGAAAAATTCCTTCCCGACTCCAGATGGCAATCAGATAAAATCCCTGGATCAACATCATTAGGCATTACCTAGTAATTGTAGCCATGGATGTCTTTCAACGCAAGGAAAGCATCTAAGCCCCCTTTAAATGCAGGTATAGAGTTTGCCATAACGACTTCCTGTGGCAATGCATTCCACATCTTAATCACTCTTACTGTAAAGAACCCTTTCCTAAATAAATGGCTAAAACATTTTTCCTCCATGCGCAGATCATGTCCTCTAGTCCTTTGAGAAGGCCTAGGGACAAAAAGCTCATCCGCCAAGGTATTATATTGCCCTCTGATGTATTTATACATGTTAATTAGATCCCCTCTAAGGCGTCTTTTCTCTAGACTAAATAAACCCAGTTTATCTAACCTTTCTCGATAAGTGAGACCTTCCATCCCACGCATCAATTTTGTTGCTCGTCTCTGCACCTGCTCTAAAACTGCAATATCTTTTTTGTAATGTGGTGCCCAGAACTGAATTCCATATTCCAGATGTGGCCTTACTAGAGAGTTAAACAGGGGCAATATTATGCTAGCATCTCGAGTTTTTATTTCCCTTTTAATGCATCCCAAAATTTTGTTAGCTTTAGCTGCAGCTGCTTGGCATTGAGTACGATTATTTAACTTGTTGTCAATGAGTACTCCTAAGTCCTTCTCCAAGTTTGATGTCCCCAACTGTATCCCATTTATTTTGTATGGTGCTAGACCATTAGTACGTCCAAAATGCATGACCTTACATTTGTCAACATTGAATTTCATCTGCCATGTATGTGCCCATATTCTGCCAGGGGTTCAATGGCAATGGCAAACGACAAAGGGGAGAGAGGACACCCTTGCCTAGTGCCCCTTCCTAAATTAAATTTAGCTGATAAGGAGTTGTTTACCCTTAAACATGCTTTAGGTGACTTATATAAAATCTTGATCCACTTTATGAAATTGGGGCCAAAATTCATGACTCGGAGAGATGCTCAGGACACAGGACAGTTGGAACTGTGTCTCATGCTCCCTGTCACCTCCTTTCAACCAAAAAGATGGCTGCCATCATGAAATCAAACATTTGCCTGTTCTTTTAAAGCAGTGTGGGTAAGAGATTATATTACCTATCTATTTTAATTAACATAACTAATGTAACTTAACCACTTAAGGACCAGGGTATTTTCTTCTGATCGGTACTGCGTGGACTCTCCAGCCCGCAGCACCGATCAGGAAATAGCCAGGGCGATCAGACTTCCCCCCTTTTTTCCGCACTAGGGGGATGTCCTGCTGGGGGGGTCTGATCGCCGCCGGCTACCCGCACTTTCCGGGGGGGGGGCTCTTCAAAGCCCCCCTCCGGAGCGCTTTCCACCCTCCCCAGCTTTCCCTCCCTCTCCCTTACCCTGTGAGCGGCACAGGACGGAGTTCCATCCTGCGCCTGATAGGATAGGCTTCTGCCTATCAGATGCCGGCGATCCCCGGCCAATCAGAGGCCGGGGATCGCCGATCTACGTCACGGCGCTGCTGCGCAGCAGCGCCGTGTGATGTAAACAGCGGGGATTTCTTCCCCGGATGTTTACATTATGCGTGCGAGCCGCGATCGGCGGCTCGCACACTGTTCACGGAGACAGTCTCCGTGAACTGGCATGGAAAGGCCGCTCGATCGAGCGGCCGTTTCCATGCTATACCACGAACGACCCACCGACGCCTATCGGCGTTAGGCGGTCGTTAAGTGGTTAATGACAGTATGTTTGTTTAGGCTGAAGTTCCTCTTTAAGATGAAAGGAGCGATCCATTTTCAATAGCAAGCTGTTTTAACCACTTGAGGACCCACCCTTTACCCCCCCTTAAGGACCAGCGCTGTTTGTTTGGATCTGTGCTGGGTGGGCTCTGCAGCCCCCAGCACAGATCCGCGGCCACACAGAGCGATCAGATCGCCCCCCTTTTTTCCCCACTAGGGGGATGATGTGCAGGGGGGGTCTGATCGCTCCTCCTGTCTGGCATGTTGCGGGGGGGGCACCTCAAAGCCCCCCCCGCGGCGACATTCTCCCCCCTCCCTCTCCTACCTGCTCCCCCCGGAGATCTGGGCTGCACAGGACGCTATCCGTCCTGTGCAGCCAGTGACAGGCTGTCTTCTGTCACATGGCGGCGATCCCCGGCCGCTGATTGGCCGGGGATCGCCGATCTGCCTTACGGCGCTGCTGCGCAGCAGCGCCGTACAAATGTAAACAAAGCGGATTATTTCCGCTTGTGTTTACATCTAGCCTGCGAGCCGCCATCGGCGGCCCGCAGGCTATTCACGGAGCCCCCCGCCGTGATTTGACAAGAAGCAGCCGCTCGCGCGAGCGGCTGCTTCTTGATTAATTAAGCTGCAGCTGGCGACGCAGTACTGCGTCGCTGGTCCTGCAGCTGCCACTTTGCCGACGCACGGTATAAGCGTGCGGTCGGCAAGTGGTTAATCTTAAGTGCTGTTCGTTGGAATCAAGCCATAACATTGCCTCTTTGGGGGTAGGAAAAAAGTGTGATTCGTTGTTCACCAGAACTTTTAATTTTGCCGGATAGAGCATTGCATATTGTAACATCGATGAATTTGGCTCGTAGCTGTTGCACATCAGCTGAAAAGTCTGGGTAAAATGAGATTCTACAGTTACCAACTGTAATATTTACTTTTAGTCTAGCTTGCCTCAAAATGGTTTCTCTGTCTCTGTAGTATAGTAATTTTATCAGCATGGGTCTGGGGGGGGGGGGGGGTCACCCGGAGCTGGGGGGCGAGCAGGCACTCTGTGAGCACGTTCTATCGCAAAGACTTTAGAGAAAATATCTGCCCAAAATACTTCCAACAGCCAGTTTTCCATAAAGAGCGCCACATCATCTTACTCTGTTTTTTCAGGGAGGCCGACCACACGGACATTATTCCTTCTGAGACGGTTTTCCATATCATCAGATTTATCTGTGTTCGCAATGGAATGTGCAATCACCCTCTGCAGATCTCTGGTTACAGGGCCTAGTTGATCTTCAGTATCACTCACTCTAGTTTCTAAGGCTGCTGTTCTCTCACGTATATTAGACAGGTCTTGACGCAGCAAACATATATCTTCCTTAATCCCCCCTGTCTGTTGGGAGAGGGAAACAATGGCAGAGTTACATGCCTGAACTGCTGCTAAAATCTCAGCAAGAGATGGGTCTGGCTGTTCAGGAGGTTGCTGAGGACAGCTTTCATTCTCATGGTGTGACTGCACACATGGCGTCTCTATGTTTGTATCAGAGTCCCAGCTCGTATCCCTTGCCTGCCCTGTGCCTTCTTTCTCTGCAGTGTTAACATTCACTCCCTCAGCTCCTCTAGTTTCATCACTCGCCCCCTTGTACCTTTGCTCCTTGTGTGCATATTTCTCCAGCTTTGCCACTGCTGCAGAGGCCTTAATGTCCTGTCTGTGTGCTCGGGCAGCCTGTGGATCAGCGCCACCTTGACTGCTCGGTGGGAGAGCAGGGCCCTTATCTTCTTGCTGATTAACACGGGTCATTGTGGGCTCAGAGAAAGCTATAACTCTCCAGTAAGATGCCTGGACACTTCTTCTCCTTGAATCTGAGGTATTTAGCTATTACCAGCAATTCCACCGCTGTCAGGATCAAATAGAGTCAGGATCACTGCAGGAGCTGTGTGAGACGCGTGTTCTCACATTGCCTACAGGCGACGCCCCCCTCTAAGGTGGTTTTTAATTAAGAAAAGCAGAGCTACACTTAGTGGGTCAAAGCATATGATCAAACTAGAATACTTTCAGGCAAGATCCCATGATCACATCCTGAACACAGAATGTACTTATGGTATTTATTCAGAACGGCTGATGAGTCTTATGAGTATAAAAGAGGCCCCAGGACCTTCTCATTATCACCAGAACTACGGAGTGTAAAGCTGTGACTAGTCTTCTGCCTGACATACAAGATGGACCGCAGCTCCTATAAGCATTACCATAAAGACCAGCCAGATACCAGACCATTGCTAGAAACATACTTTTCTCCAGACCCTGTATTTAAAGATGACGCAATGAAAGGTCCCATTGAGAAACTTCACAGTGCATTTAAAAAGGGTAGGTAGACTAATGATATCAAAACAGAAATGTTACTACATTGTAGAAATGCTGACGAAATATATAACTTAGACAGAGAAGAGATCTTGTCTGGCAATCTATAGAAAAAAATTATATATACTGCTATCTGCCTCAACAAATGTCTAAGCAAGGATGCAATAAGAGTTAAGTTTTTGTGCACCAGGGGAAAAGGACTGATGTGTTGGCCATTTCAATAGCCAACTTATGTGGTTACTGCAGTAACAAGAATCCACGTTTTCAAACAGTAGTGTTTCGACCTTCCCTGTTTTCATACAGATGCAGCTGTTCAGCTAATAATAAAATTGTTTTTACAAAAGAGCTAAAGCTGTTGGTAATGTGAATGATGATAGGACATTTGACTGCAGCATTTTTTAGGCAGTTTTACATGTTACAAGGTTTCACAACAAGGTTGAAAATGCGCCCAGGATAGATAAAACTTTGGGTAACAATTGGTGTAGCAACACAGACGTCTGATTATGTAGTGATCTGCAGTATCACCAATAATGCAAGTATAGCTATCAGAATAGCAAAGTGTATAGTGCTTGGTGCAACAGTAACTGAATGGTTTAACTAGACCTGCAGTATCACCAATAATGCAAGTATAGCTATCAGAACAGCAAAGAGTATAGTGCTTGGTGCAACAGTAACTGAATAGTTTAACTAGACCTCACCAGAGGAGCTGGTGGGTACTATTTGTATACAGTAACTGAATAGTTTAACTAGAACTCACCAGAAGAGCTGGTGGGTACTATTTGTATACAGTAACTGAATAGTTTAACTAGACCTCATCAGAGGAGCTGGTGGGTACTATTAGTACACAGTAATAGAAAGGTAGACTAGATCTCACCAGAGGAGCTGGTGAGTACTAGCAAAGAGCACCTCACCAGTGACAGTGCTCACTGGTGAGTAGAAAGGTCAGACAGGCTAGGATCAGTAACAGGCGGGCAGGTACAGTACAAAACCGACAGGAAAGAGAGTAGTAAGATATCAGGCAGGGTTCAGCAACAGAGTCAGATGGGCAGAAGTACAGAATCAGCTAGCAAGAGCAGGGGCAGAGGATAGCCAGAGTCATACACAGAATATCAAATATACAGTAATATAAATAATCCTAGTCTTGTGTGAAATCCCTGGTTTCCTCCCAGATCAAAGCACACCGGATACTATCTAAGGTCTGAGCGATAACACGTAAGTATTCGCAACAGCAGACAGGTTGCAAGTGAAGACTGAAGGCTTATGAAGCAGAGAAGACCCCACAGCCGTGCCCCCTACCAATCAGCCAATCCGGAGCGCCGTGAGTCTCCTCTGACGTCAGCCGACCGGCCGGTCAGCTGACGCGCCTCCTCCCCACATAAAGGTCCTGCCCCCGCGCGCGCCAGCGCGATACAGCAACCCTATGAGCATCGGACAGCCCCGTCCTCGGCGTACTAGACGCCAAAGGAACAGACGAAGTCCCAGAGCAGCAAGAAAAGTGATCCCTCAGCTCTACCGCAAAATCCAGGTGGAGACCCAGTCATTTTGTCTTTGCTGAAGTCCCAGAGCAGGGAAGCGAGGCAGCTGCGGAGACACCCTGCGTGCCCGCAGACGCTGCTTCCGTGAATGTTACAGTACCCCCCCTTTAGGCGTGGACTCCAGACACGGTCCACCTGGTCTGTCAGGATGCAACTTATGAAATGCTTCCCTAAGTTCTTCTGCATGCATGCGAGAAGCTGACACCCAAGACCTCTCCTCTGGCCCATACCCCCTCCAATGAACCAGGTACTGTATGGAGTTATGCACCACCCGTGATCTGCTCTATCTCGTACTCCGGTTCCCCATCAATCACTACAGGGGGGGTGGGGGAGGAATCCACATGTACAGCAGGCTTCAAGAGGGACACGTGGAAAGATTTAACACTTCTCATACTGGGTGGAAGTGAAATAACATAAGTAACATTATTGAGCTTTATGGATACAGGGTACGGACCTATGAATCTGGGACCCAGTTTTGTAGAGGGCTGCTTTAAGGCCAGATGCCGAATAGAGATCCAAACCACATCACCTGGTGCAAAGTCCCACTCCAAAGACTGTCTCTTATCTGCTTGCTTTTTCTGGGTCGCAAAGGCCTTCCTAAGATTTCTCTTGACCATACCCCAGATCTCCTTCAAAGTTCCCTGCCACTCTTCCAAGGCCGGGAAAGGAGATGAGACCACGGGCAGAGGAGAGAATTTCGGTGATCTCCCCGTCACAACCTGAAACGGGGAGAACCCTGAGGAGGTACACTTTAAATTATTATGGGCAAATTCCACGAAGGGTAGAAATTTGACCCAATCCATCTGGGCAACAACCACGTAGCACCTAAGAAACTGCTCTAAAGACTGGTTGACCCTTTCGGTCTGCCCGTTAGTCTGTGGGTGGTAGCAGGAGGAAAAAGATAGATTCATACCCAGATGATGACAGAAGGCCCTCCAAAACTTGGAAACGAACTGGACTCCCCTATCTGACACCATATTCTCTGGAATACCATGCAGTCTGAAAATGTGGTGGATGAAGAGCTCCGCTAATTCCAGTGCAGAGGGGAGTCCGTCCAAGGGAACGAAATGGGCCATCTTGCTGAACTTATCGACTACCACCCATATGACTGTTTTCCCATCTTATCTAGGCAGTTCACCCACAAAGTCCATGGACAAGTGGGTCCATGGCTCTTCAGGCACCGGAAGTGACTGTAGTGTACCCACAGGAGCTTGTCTAGATGACTTACTCCTGGCACAGACAGAACAGGTTCCAACAAACTCCTTACAGTCGGTAACAATTGAGGGCCACCAGAAACATCTGTCTAGCAACTCCTGCGTGCGGGCAACCCCTGGGTGACCTGCATTCTTATGGGCATGAAAAGCATGTAGAATCTTGAATCTAAACTGGAGTCGCACAAAGAGAACCCCATCTGGTTTCCCTTCGGGAACCTCCAGCTGAAAAGGGCTCAGAACTGATGCCCAATCCCTCCAGGTCTCAATATCAGAGGTGTCAGAGGACTGAGAAGACTTCTTGAATCTCGGTAGCGGCTATAGTGACTTTCTCCAAACAATGATGACGACAATAGGAGGACCAACTTAATAATTGTCTGGAACTCCAGTCGATCTGGGGGGAGTGTTTCTTTAGCCACGGCATACCCAGAATTACAGTGGAGGTGGACATCTCGAGAACCAGGAACTGTATCTGTTCTTTATGCAAAACTCCTAACTGACATACTAACACAGGAGTCTGAGTGAGTGGTTGTTTCCCCTGCAATGGTGAATTGTCCATTGCGGTAACCACCACCTGGCGTCCCACAGAAATAGAGGAAAACCAAATTTAACGGCAAAATCATAGGCCATCACATTAACTGCGGAACCCGAGTCTATAAAGGCCTGGATGGAATGGACTTTACCCTCCCAGGCAATAGTACACGGGAGAAGTAAACGATTGCTTTTTAGAGGTAAGACTGGATCGTCTAGGGTAGTACCTCCAGCTACACCTAGGCGATAGAGTTTTCCGCCTTTCTGGGACAATTTGACACTATGTGCCCTTTCTCTGCGCAATAAAGACAGAGTCTCTCAGCACGTCTCCTGTTCTTTTCGACCTCAGTGAGTTTGGCCTGTCCAATCTGCATTGGCTCATCCATAGGAGGAGGGGAAGGAAAAGGAGGTGAGAAAGTACCAGGAGCAATTCTCCCTGGGACTTTACCCCGAGTCTGCTTTTGATAGCAAACTCGCCGATCAATCTTGATTGCCAAGGATATAACCTCATCCAAGGACTTAGGCTCAGGGTGACCCAACATTAAATCGGCTACAGCATCAGACAATCCCGTCAAAAAACAATCTAAAAGAGCATACTGCCCCCATCTGGCTGACACTGCCCACCTTCTAAACTCAGCAGCGTAGTTTCTACAGAGCTATGCCCCTGCCTGAGGGTCTTAAGTTTCCTCTCTGATGTCGTAGCCAAATCGGGATCGTCATGTATAACTAGTGTTGGGCGAACAGTGTTCGCCACTGTTCGGGTTCTGCAGAACATCACCCTGTTCGGGTGATGTTCGAGTTCGGCCGAACACCTGACGGTGCTCGGCCAAACCGTTCGGCCACATGGCCGAACTAAGAGCGCATGGCCGAACGTTCCCCGAACGTCTGGCTAGCGCTGTGATTGGCCGAACGGGTCACGTGGTTCGGACCCGAACGCGCTCTGATTGGCCGAACTGTCACGTGGTTCGGGTAAATAAATACCCGAACCACGTCATATCTCCGCCATTTGTCTGTGGGTTTAGCTTTGGGTAGGCAGGCAGGGTAGTTCGCGCTCCAGCCACGCTAGCCAGGGTCCCCCCCAGTCATTGTGTGTCGCTGCTGGGAACAGTAGTACACCGCTCGCTCAGCCACACTATATAGCATTCTGTTTACTGCCACTCTGTGTACCTCGCTCAGCCACACTATATAGCATTCTGTTTACTGTTCTGTGTCTGCTGGGAATAGTAGTACACCGCTCGCTCAGCCACACTATATAGCATTCTGTTCACTGTTCTGTGTCTGCTGGGAATAGTGGTACACCGCTCGCTCAGCCACACTATATAGCATTCTGTTTACTGTTCTGTGTCTGCTGGGAATAGTGGTACACCGCTCGCTCAGCCACACTATATAGCATTCTGTTTACTGTTCTGTGTCTGCTGGGAATAGTGGTACACCGCTCGCTCAGCCACACTATATAGCATTCTGTTTACTGTTCTGTGTCTGCTGGGAATAGTGGTACACCGCTCGCTCAGCCACACTATATAGCATTCTGTTTACTGTTCTGTGTCTGCTGGGAATAGTAGTACACCGCTCGCTCAGCCACACTATATAGCATTCTGTTTACTGCCACTCTGTGTACCTCGCTCAGCCACATTATATAGCATTCTGTTCACTGTTCTGTGTCTGCTGGGAATAGTGGTACACCGCTCGCTCAGCCACACTATATAGCATTCTGTTTACTGTTCTGTGTCTGCTGGGAATAGTGGTACACCGCTCGCTCAGCCACACTATATAGCATTCTGTTTACTGTTCTGTGTCTGCTGGGAATAGTAGTACACCGCTCGCTCAGCCACACTATATAGCATTCTGTTTACTGCCACTCTGTGTACCTCGCTCAGCCACATTATATAGCATTCTGTTCACTGTTCTGTGTCTGCTGGGAATAGTGGTACACCGCTCGCTCAGCCACACTATATAGCATTCTGTTTACTGTTCTGTGTCTGCTGGGAATAGTGGTACACCGCTCGCTCAGCCACACTATATAGCATTCTGTTTACTGTTCTGTGTCTGCTGGGAATAGTAGTACACCGCTCACCCGCCACTGTATAGCATTGTGCTCTGCGTCGCTGCTGGGAATAGTGGTACACCGCTCACCCGTCACTGTATAGCATTGTGCTCTGTGTCACTGCTGGGAATAGTGGTACTGTATAGCATTTCTGTACTGCCACTGTACTGCTGCCAGTCAGCGTGTACTGTAAGGATAAGTGAAATGAGGAAGAAATCCGGTGAAAGAGGGAGGGGCAAGGGAAGAGGTGTTTCCCCTGACGGTTCACGTACAGGCCACAGGGGAGCACCCAAGAAAACCCACTCAATACCGCCCATGTTGTCCAGGACAACAACCCTCACAAATCCAAAAGAACAGGACCAGATAATTACTTGGATGACCTCTCAAGCGTCCAGCAGTGGGTTAAGCAGCACCAGCACATCACGCACGAGGTCCGAGTCCTCAGCCAGTTACAAGGAGCCAGTGGGCACAAAGCTGACACAACCGGCAGCGACACCACGCACACAACTGCCAGATAACCAGTCCGATGAATTACCTCAGGACACAATGGGGTATTCGCAGGAGCTATTCCCAGCCCAACAAACTTCCACCTTTCAAAGGTCAATGGAGGAACAGCCAGAAATGTTGTGCCTGGATTCACAACCGTTAACTGTGGGAAATGCACCGCGCACTGAAATACAAGGCGAGTCCGAGGAGGACTCGGAAACCCAAATCCCAGAGCAATTTGGGCAGGAGGGGTTGCAATTGCAGGAGGTCAGCCGACAAGATCTGGAAGACGACGTTGGAGTGTGCTGCGCAGAGGTTGTTGTGGGGAGCTCTACTCCACGGCGGCGGCCCACAATGACATATGACGAGTTTGAGGAGATGGAAGAGGAGGGTATGGACAATGTGGACAGAGACCCAGATTTTGTTTGTGAACGAGAACATCGCCGTCGTAGCAGCAGCACAGATGAGTCTGTTGAAGAACCCACTGCTGCACGAGTTCGCCTTGTGCCACAAGGTAGGCGGCGCGCAATTTCAGGCACCACAAGCGTGGAAGTTCAAGTGAGAGGCAAAAGAGGAGCAAACAGAAATCGCCAGCAAGGAGGCAGGAGCTCCAAAGTCTGGGCTTTCTTTGAAGACTGCACTGAGGATGTTACCATGGCGATTTGCAAGGTGTGCAAGACCCGCCTGAGCAGGGGGAAAAGTATTAACAACCTCTCCACCACCAGCATGAGCCGTCACATGCTATCCAAACATCCCACTCTGTGGGCAAACGCGTCAGGACAGGGTACCAGAAACAACACTGCCTCCCTTGGGTTCACCAGACTCACCACCAGACCCGCCTCAGCAGCAGCAGTAGCCCAGCCATTGCGTGGTTCACAACATTCACAAACATCAGACGACGCTGACACAGTCACTTTCCGGAGTAGTGCTCTTGAGGTCTCCCAGTGTTCATCAAACACAACAACCAACAGCCCTTCCGTGTGCAGCGCTACGGTTCAGTTGTCTGTGTCGGAGATGTTTGAGCGCAAGAGGAAATTGCCAGCAAATGACCCCCGGGCCGTGGCAGTAACAGCCAGCATAGCCAAGCTTCTGGCCTGCGAAATGCTGCCATATCGAGTGGTGGAGACAAACAGCTTCAAGGGCATGATGTCAGTGGCCATCCCACGTTACGTGGTTCCCAGCCGCTACCACTTTGCGCGCTCTGCAGTGCCTGAGTTGCATGAGCACGTGGTCAGCAAAATAACCCGAAGCTTGAAGAATGCCGTTGCCTGCAAGGTTCACCTCACCACTGACACCTGGACGAGTGCGTTCGGCCAGGGTCGATACATCTCCCTTACCGCGCACTGGGTGAACCTTGTGGAGCCTGGCAGCGATTCCTCACCTGCTACGGCACGGGTGTTGCCCACGCCACAAACAGCTGCACCGCCGTCCCTCCCACTGGATAACAACAGCAGCACCTACCTCTCTGACTCCTTCTCCTCCAACGCATCTCAAAGCTGTACCTCATCCGGAAACGCTAACCCAGCAGCAGTAGGATCGTGGAAGCAGTGCAGCACAGCTGTTGGCATGCGTCAGCAAGCGTTGCTGAAGCTAATCTGCCTTGGGGATAAGCAGCACACAGGGGAGGAAATTTGGAGGGGAATAAAGGAACAGACGGATTTGTGGCTGGCACCGCTGGACCTGAAACCGGGCATGGTTGTGTGTGATAATGGGAGTAATCTCATTCGCGCTTTAAGGTTGACTAAGCTGACACACATCCCTTGCCTGGCGCACGTGATAATAATAATAAATAATAATCTGAACATTTATATAGCGCTTTTCTCCTGTCGGACTCAAAGCGCTCAAGAGCTGCAGCCACTGGGACGCGCTCAGGAGGCCACCCTGCAGTGTTAGGAAGTCTTGCCTTGAACTCCTTACTGAATAGGTACTGACCCTAGCCGAACCTAGTAGTTCAGCGGTTCCTGAGGACATACCCAGGCGTGGCCGATCTGCTGTTGAAGGTGCGTAGAGTGGCCAAACATTGTAGAAATTCCAGTACTGCTTCGGGGGCACTCGCCAAGATGCAGGAGCGCTTCAATCTCCCCCACCATCGCTTGCTGTGTGATGTCCCTACGCGCTGGAATTCTACGCTGCACATGCTAGCCCGCTTTTGCGAGCAGAAGAGTGCAGTGGTCCAGTACATGACGGCGCAGTACCGAGGCGCATCCGGCCAGCTGCCAAGCTTCTGTGGATCCGATTGGGCCAACATGTTGGACCTCTGCCAAGTCCTCCAAAATTTTGAGCAATCCACGTTGCTTGTGAGCAGTGACAACTCTTCAGTCAGCATTACCATACCACTGCTGTGTTTACTGAAGAGGTCGATGTTAAAAATCAAGGAAACAGCTGTCATGATGCAACTGGGGGAATCTGAAGGAGAAAACGATCAGCGTGATGGTACCAACATCAGGCCATCCGCCTCAGGGAACGCTGGCCCCAGCAGCTATGACGAAGAAGAGGAGGAGGAACAGCTGGAGTTGGAGCAGGAATTTCATGCCACCACTGACGAGGGCCAGAGCGGTGCACGTTGGACTTCCACAATTCAACGCGAATGGTCAGCAGAAGCAGACCAGGAGGAAGGTGACGACTATGATGCATCACAACAACTATCACAACGCTCACAAGAGGATGATGAGGATTCTGGTAGGACTCTGGCACACATGGCTCAATTCATGCTAGACTGCATTGAACGTGACCCACGCATTGTGCGCATTCTGGACAACACCAATTACTGGGTTTATACCCTTCTGGATCCACAGTACAAACACAATGTTCCAAAACTGCTTGAAGAAAGAGTCAGACAGGTCAAAATGGAAGAATACCAGCAGGCCCTTGTGGAGACTTTAGAGAGGAGATTGACATCCTCCCCCTCCTCTAGCCAGTTGTACGCAGACAGACTGACTTCCGCAAACCCAGGACGACCAGGAGGGCAGCAAACAACGCAAGCCGCAGCTAGTACCCAAAAGGGAATGGTATCGGCAGTGTCCTTGGAGTGGGAAAATTTTCTGACACCCATGGAGCAGCAGCCCACTGAACAGCAAGCGTGCAGATCCACCTCCAACACCGATCGCCTGGAGAAGATGGTCAAGGACTACATGTCAGATGACGTAGCTGTGTCGAACAATCCATCTGCACCCTTCAACTATTGGGTATCGAAGCTAGACACCTGGCACGAACTGGCAATGTACGCAATAGAGGTGCTGGCTTGCCCGGCAGCCAGCGTTATGTCGGAACGCTGTTTCAGTGCTGCCGGAGGCATCGTCACAGATCGGCGTATCCGCCTCTCTACAGAAAATGCAGACCGTCTGACTCAAATTAAAATGAATCAATCCTGGATTGGAAATGACTACGCAACACTCCAGGACCCCAACCAAGTAACATGACCAATGAACATCTGGGATGGTGTAGCGTTTCCGGTCCCTGTTTATTGAACCTCTCATCTGTATTACATTTATGACTGCATGGCGGCAAAAAGCATTGCTGCTATATCCGCACGCTTTTTGTCCTCATGCAAGGCCTGGGTTGTTGTGTCTCAAAAACCGTGGCCTTCTCCTCCTGCGCCTGCTCCTGTTCCATCACGTCTGCTGCTGCTGGGTTAGCGTTGCCGCGTGGTCCCTGTTTATTGAACCACTTATCTTTATTACATTTATGACTGCATGGCGGTACAAAGCATGCTATCCGCACGCTTCTTGCCCTCATGCAAGGCCTGGGTTGTTGTGTCTCACAAAGCGTGGCCTTCTCCTCCTGCGCCTGCTCCTGTTCCATCACGTCTGCTGCTGCTGGGTTAGCGTTGACGCGTGGTCCCTGTTTATTGAACCACTTATCTTTATTACATTTATGACTGCATGGCGGTACAAAGCATGCTATCCGCACGCTTCTTGCCCTCATGCAAGGCCTGGGTTGTTGTGTCTCACAAAGCGTGGCCTTCTCCTCCTGCGCCTCCTCCTGTTCCATCACGTCTGCTGCTGCTGCTGCTGCTGGGTTAGCGTTGCCGGTCCCTGTTTATGGAACCTCTTATCTTTATTACATTTATGACTGCATGGCGGTACAAAGCATGCTATCCGCACGCTTCTTGCCCTCATGCAAGGCCGGGGTTGTTGTGTCTCACAAAGCGTGGCCTTCTCCTCCTGCGCCTCCTCCTGTTCCATCACGTGTGCTGCTGCTGGGTTAGCGTTACCGTTCCCTTTTCCTGGAACCTCTTATATGTATTACATTTATGACTGCATGCCGACAAAAAACATGTTACCTGTGCAAAGAAAACAGACATTTCCCGCATTTAAAAGACAGTTTTCCCTTTGAAACTTTAAAATCGATTTTCTCAAAAACTATAAGCTCTTTTTGCTAATTTTTTTTTCCTCTTGTACCCACTCCCAAGGTGCACATACCCTGTAAATTTGGGGTATGTAGCATGTAAGGAGGCTTTACAAACCACAAAAGTTCGGGTCCCCATTGACTTCCATTATGTTCGGAGTTCGGGTCGAACACCCGAACATCGCGGCCATGTTCGGCCTGTTCGGCCCGAACCCGAACATCTAGATGTTCGCCCAACACTATGTATAACTGCCATAGCTTTGAAAAAATCCTGAACAGAGGCCAAAGCTTCACTACCCTTGGGAAGACTGTAGGCCCAAGACTGGGAATCCCCAGTTAATAAGGTCTTTATAAATGTAACCCTTGGACTCTCTGTACCTGAAGATACTGGCCGTAACTCAAAATATGATAAGCACCGATGCTTGAAATTTTGAAAATCAGAGCGATGCCCCGAGAATCTTTCGGGAGGGGGCATCCTGGGCTCAATAACTGGAGGAGAGGACACTTGTGCATTAGGACCTTTAAGACGGTTAACTGTCTCAGTCAGCTGGTCTATCTGAGTCTGCTGTATGTTAACCATCTTGATGAGATCGTTAACGGTCATGGTCCAAAGTTCAACCAGATTGCGCAGTGCCTTCATAATTTTTTGGTCTGCTGTTCTGTAACGATTGGTGTAGCAACACAGACGTCTGATTATGTGTGATCTGCAGAATCACCGATAATACAGACGCTATACCTGATTATGTAGTGATCTGCAGTATCACCAATAATGCAAGTATAGCTATCAGAATAGCAAAGTGTATAGTGCTTGGTGCAACAGTAACTGAATAGTTTAACTAGACCTCACCAGAGGAGCTGGTGGGTACTATTTGTATACAGTAACTGAATAGTTTAACTAGACCTCACCAGAGGAGCTGGTGGGTACTATTTGTATACAGTAACTGAATAGTTTAACTAGACCTCACCAGAGGAGCTGGTGGGTACTATTAGTACACAGTAATAGAAAGGTAGACTAGATCTCACCAGAGGAGCTGGTGAGTACTAGCAAAGAGCACCTCACCAGTGACAGTGCTCACTGGTGAGTAGAAAGGTCAGACAGGCTAGGATCAGTAACAGGCGGGCAGGTACAGTACAAAATCGACAGGCAAGAGAGTAGTCAGATATCAGGCAGGGTTCAGCAACAGAGTCAGATGGGCAGAAGTACAGAATCAGCTAGCAAGAGCAGGGTCAGAGGATAGCCAGAGTCATACACAGAGTATCAAATATACAGTAATATAAATAATCCTAGTCTTGTGTGAAATCCCTAGTTTCCTCCCAGATCAAAGCACACCGGATACTATCTAAGGTCTGAGCGCTAACACGTAAGTATTCGCAACAGCAGACAGGTTGTGAGTGAAGACTGAAGGCTTATGAAGCAGAGGAGACCCCACGGCCACGCCCCCTACCAATTAGCCAATCCGGAGCGCCGTGAGTCTCCTCTCCGCATAGAGGTCCTGTCTCCGCGCGCGCCCAGCACGATACAGCGACCCTATGAGCAACGGACAGCCATGTTCTCGGCGTACTAGACGCCAGAGGAACAGGCGAAGTCCCAGAGCAGGGAAGCGAGGCGGCTGCGGAGACACCCTGCGTGCCCGCAGCCGCTGCTTCCGTGAATGTTACACTTTGTTAAAAGCAAAATAAAAATGAGAAAATAGAGATGGCTAACCTCTCAGATGACACCAGTGAAAATAGTGAAGTAGAATTTTTTTTAAAGCACAGGCAATGCGTTTTATGTGGGTACAAGCTCACTTCCTCAGGTCAGTAAAAGTGGCAATTGTATGTAGTCAAAAACATGGAGCGTCTCCATGACTTTTGGCTACATACAATAAGCCATCTCCATTTTCTCCTTTTTATTTTACTTTTAACAAAGTTTTATCTATCCTGGGCACCTCTTCAACCTTGTTGTGTTGTGGCCTTGCCACCTGCAGTACCAGCCATTTCTAAAGAGTGTGACTGACTCTCACGCAGCTACACCTGAGGTACCAGAGGGGAGACAGGATTGTGTTTTCCACCTGCTTCATGTGGTTGGTTTCCCCTCAATGCAACCCAGCCAAGCCTCCCCCTCTCCCCCAGACCCCTCGTCCAATCCATAGATAAAGGGCTCTTCCCCACCTTCGGTGCCGAGGAGAAGGTGAGGGCTGATGACACCTGAGGGATTCATGGTGGCATATGGGACTCCACTTTAAGAAGGTAACCCCCAGATGCCCCCCCCCCTCTCCAGGGGAAATGAATATAGGGGTACACAGAACCCCTCTTAACCATTTGCATGAACAGTTAAATGTAAATAAAAACTCAGCAACAAAATAAAGTCCTTTAATATTCTAAATCAACCAAAAAAACACTAACTTTTAGGTAATCTCATGCCAGTACCCTCAGAAGTGATCTCACCCAAATATACTCTGAGGAGGTCCCTGCGCACCCACCGATCCCCATGAACTTCTGGTTCTGAATGGCCCTTAAACAGCCTCTGCAATCTGCTTTGTCTTGGCTAAAAATCCCAAATTTGGCTTCCCAAACAAGAATTTTCTGCAAAAAAATCCACAAGATGGATTCCAGAGACTCTGGTGTCCGGAGGTCACTGTAAAATCACACAGGGAGTGATTTTTTACATGCATTGGGGGTCCAGGGGCCTGGACCTCCGATGCATGTGAAAAATCACTCCCTGTCAGTGGCGGCGCCAGGGGGGTGCTTGGGGGTGCTCGAGCACCCCCTAGAATTGTCCAAGCACCCCCAAAGCACCCCCTGGAGTGAACTGACTTCAGGCGTCTAAAAGACGCCAAGTCAGTTCACACACCGGCAGCACGGAGCAGCAGGCAGGGCTACGGTAAGATGGCCGCCCGGAGCCCTGTTCTGCAGACTTCGGGCGGCCATTTTCCCGTAGCCCTGCTCTCTGCATGCAGGCAGGAAGTCTCGTCGTGACGTCGGGAAGGAAGAGGATCGTGGGCGCGCGGGCGCTGCGCGCCACAATGAGGTCGGGACTCGGGACGGGAGGTCGGGAAAGAAGGTCTTCTGGCTGTAGGTGAGTAAATGGGTTTTTCTTTTCTTTTTCAGGTGATGCGGATTGTGCATATTGGGGTCATATCTGCTACGGATTGTGCATATTGGGGTCATATCTGCCACGGATTGTGCATATTGGGGTCATATCTGCCACGGATTGTGCATATTGGGGTCATATCTGCCACGGATTGTGCATATTGGGGTCATATCTGCCACGGATTGTGCATATTGGGGTCATATCTGCTACGGATTGTGCATATTGGGGTCATATCTGCTACGGATTGTGCATATTGGGGCGATATCTGCTACCGATTGTGCATGTTGGGGTCATTTCTGCTACCGATTGTGCATATTGGGGTCATTTCTGCTACCGATTGTGCATATTGGGGTCATTTCTGCTACCGATTGTGCATATTGGGGTCATTTCTGCTACCGATTGTGCATATTGGGGTCATATCTGCTACCGATTGTGCATATTGGGGTCATATCTGCTACCGATTGTGCATATTGGGGTCATATCTGCTACCGATTGTGCATATTGGGGTCATATCTGCTACCGATTGTGCATATTGGGGTCATATCTGCTACCGATTGTGCATATTGGGGTCATATCTGCTACCGATTGTGCATATTGGGGTCATATCTGCTACCGATTGTGCATATTGGGGTCATATCTGCTACCGATTGTGCATATTGGGGCCATATCTGCTACCGATTGTGCATATTGGGACCATATCTGCCACCGATTGTGCATATTGGGACCATATCTGCCACCGATTGTGCATATTGGGACCATATCTGCCACCGATTGTGCATATTGGGACCATATCTGCCACCGATTGTGCATATTGGGACCATATCTGCCACCGATTGTGCATATTGGGACCATATCTGCCACCGATTGTGCATATTGGGACCATATCTGCCACCGATTGTGCATATTGGGACCATATCTGCCACCGATTGTGCATATTGGGACCATATCTGCCACCGATTGTGCATATTGGGACCATATCTGCCACCGATTGTGCATATTGGGACCATATCTGCCACCGATTGTGCATATTGGGACCATATCTGCCACCGATTGTGCATATTGGGACCATATCTGCTACCGATTGTGCATATTGGGACCATATCTGCTACCGATTGTGCATATTGGGACCATATCTGCTACCGATTGTGCATATTGGGGCCATATCTGATAACGATTGTGCATATTGGGGCCATATCTGATAACGATTGTGCATATTGGGGTCATATCTGCTAACGATTGTGCATATTGGGGTCATATCTGCTACCGATTGTGCATATTGGGGCTATATCTGATAACGATTGTGCATATTGGGGCCATATCTGATAACGATTGTGCATATTGGGGCCATATCTGATAACGATTGTGCATATTGGGGCCATATCTGATAACGATTGTGCATATTGGGGTCATTGGACGTGTTTTTTGTTAAAATCTGCTCACATTACGTGTATTTTCTTGAGAAAACCTGCACAATTATGTGAATTTTCTGGGAAAAGGGTCACCAAAACTTGGGCCCTCTGTCTTTGCGTTGCACTTTTAAAGGGAACCCGAGGTGAGAATAATATTGAGGCTGCCATATTTATCTCCCTTTAAGCAATACCAGTTGCCTGGCTGCCGTGCTGGTCCTCTGCCTCTTATTCTTTCAACCATAGACCCTGAACAAGCATGCAGCAGGTCAGGGGTTTCTGACAATATTGTCAGAACTGACAAGATTAGCTGCATGGCTTGTTTCTGGTGTAATTCAGTTCACTACTACAGCCAAATAGATCAGCAGGGCTGCCAGGCAACTAGTATTGTTTAAAAGGAAATAAATATGGCAGCCACCATATCACTCTCACCCTGGGTTCACTTTAAATTACAGTTAGCCCCGCCCTCATCCGGTCATGACCACGCCCATTTTTTCGCCGCGGCGCGCTTCGCGCGCCGCAGGTTGTGGCCACACCCATTTTTGGCGCGGCGCGCTTCGCGCGCCGCAGGTCGTCAGCTCCCCCGGAAATTGGTCCAGCACCTGCATAGCACCCCCTAAAAAAATTTCCTGGAGCCGCCACTGAGTCCCTGTGTAATTTTGTAGTGGCCTTCGGGCACCAGAGTCTCCGGAATCCATCTTGTGGAAATGTTTTGCAGAATATTCTTGGAAGCCAAATTTGGGATTTTTAGCCAAGACAAAGCAGATTGCAGAGTCCCTGGCATCCATCTTGTGGAAAGTTTTGCAGAAAATTCTAGTTTACACAGCTAAGGGCCTGTGATTGGCTATAGCTCTGAATGTAGTATTACTTCAAAGCTAAAAGAGAATTTGAAACGTTCCGAGTTCTGCATTCAAATCAGAACACAAAAATGGCCACTTGTCCTGCCGCCAGCACTGTGTGCCCAAAAAATTGTTTCAAAAGCCAATTTTCACGTTTTGAGGTTATTTATGGCTATTCAGTGACGGGAGTTTGGCGGGATTGGCGGGTGCGCGGGAACTCTTCAGAGGATGCTGGCACTGAATGGCCTTAGACAGCTGTTGTAATTTGTATTTCATTGCCTGGAAACATGGAAAATTGGCTTCCAAAACAAACATTTTTGGCACACAGTGATGTAAACAAGATGGCGGCAGGGTAATCCCCGGTCCCCAGAGGCCACACTAGAATTACAGAGGGAAAGATTTTTTACATGGATCAAGAGTCCAGGGGAGCAGAGGAGGGAATTCCCTGATCCCACCATTCATTAAAAACACTCGTTTGGCCACTTTAGTGTGGCCCCCGGAGGCAGGGGGATTACCCTGCAGCAATTTTTGTTGACATCACTTTAGTCAGAAAATTCCTGTTTTTATAACCAACTATGATATCGTTTTCCATTTTCCAATTTCCATTTTCTGATTCTGATTTCCAATTTCCAAGGAGTCTTTTTTTTTTTGGTAATTTTTTGCATTCTCTTATTGGCCAAATACTTCTGAGTTGACTTTTTATTCTCTGATTGCACTAATGATTCCGAGTTCTGTAATTGGGCTAAAATAACCGAGTTGCGGTAATGCGGTATTCCCGCAGAAATCCGATTTCCGATTGGAAATGCCAAATGCGGGAATTTTATTTCCGTAAAATTCAAATAAGCATCCCTAGACTCGTATCTGAAAGATGATCTTAAATTATAATTAAAAGTTACCCTTTACTCATTGTATACTTTGTGCGCCTAAAATCTTCACTTGCTTTTTCTTTTTCTCTTTACTTTAAGTCAATCTAACCTGTGCTGTGCCTATTAGTTACACTAGTTACAATATTAAAGCAATAGCGCTGCGTAATATGTTGGCGCTTTATAAATACAATAAATAATAATAATAATAGCCATCAGATTCTGTTTTTCTTTATACTGGCATGTCTGGTTTACCCTCCTGCAGGACACATGGCTGGAAAAATATTGATTGACATCAGCGCTAGCCCAACAATTCTTAATCTCTATACTGCCTCTGAATTCTTCCAAGAGCTCATTGTGATGAGGACCAATGACAAGTGCGTCGAGGAGATAATTAAATGGAAGAATGATTGCCCTGGAGCTTTCAACTGGGAACACGCAGCCAGCCATGTTGTTGAAGTAGAAGGAAAGGGGTGAGTGGTCATAGAATGGCCTTTGCATTCTGACAAAAACTTACATGGTTCCTGCCTTTTTGCATGATCGCTAACTCAGTAAAAAAACAGCCTTTAAAGAGACTCCGTAACAAAAATTGCACTCTTTTTTTTATTATCCT